>NC_134949.1:94119332-94164289 GCF_965638725.1 Aptenodytes patagonicus | reverse complement strand
GACTCCAGAAAACAGATCATATTGCAGTAGAGATGCTGGAAGAGTTTGGGATTCCTTATGTGGTAGGTATTGCTTTGTTCTTGTGTTGGTGATAAGGTACAGGTAGTCTATAAAGGTGGGTGCCCTCTACCTGAGCTTATGCAAGTTGTCCTACCTAAGTCGTAAGCCCCCCCCTTTATTGTTAATAAAATAGGCCTAAAATGTGTTGAGGGGGGCAAGTGGGATTTAAGGGATTTTTTGCTTGATTTATTAAATGGACACTTTTTTTTCAGTGCTCAGCTTGAGCAGCTTGAAAAGGTCCGCTCCTTATGCAGGCTATAGAAGTGTTTTGGTGAACTGTATGGTACCGTTTTTCCCCCTAGATATGACCCAGAGCTTTCAGCCTGCCTTGCAAGATGGTCCAGGACTCTCACAGATGTTCCAGCCTAGCGGCAAAATAATCTTCTTTTCCTCTTTTAATCCTCCTTTTCTGGATCCATGCAGATGGTGTTAACAAAAATTGACCGAGCTTCCAGGGGACTGTTGTTAAAGAACGTACTGGAGATCCAGGAGTTTGTAAAGGAGAAAACTCAGGGATGCTTTCCTCAGCTATTCCTGGTCAGGTAAAGCTCTTCTCCATTGCTGCCCTTTCCTTTCAGGTGACAATTTGCAATAGGGCAAACTACCTGAAATGGGTCTGTCTGCTCTAGAGGTGGCACTTCCCTGTGCCCCGAGGCTGGAGGGTGGGCTGCTGATGGGGAAACGCCCCTTTCCTTCTTCCCCCTCCTCTGCCAGTGAGTGGAGTTCGGTTTTCAAGGCTGCTCTTCCTCCGGCCTTTCTCCGAGGGGGGCAGCAGTCCCTATGCTGCGTGCTAGCCGGCTTTGCCATTTTCTTTGGAGTTGTGTTAACGGTAGCAAGCTGCAATTGTTTGATTACGTAGCTGAAGTGCTTGGTGTGCCAAGGTTGCACTTGCGGGGGATGTCATTTAATACAGCCAGTGGCTGAGTTTGCTTGTATTACTCCAAGACACAGCAGCATCTGGCACTGAACACCCACGCCTTTGTTCCCACAGTTCTCTGGAGTTTTCGGGGGTTCACTTGCTAAGGTGTTTTGTAGCCCATGTTACTGGAAACCTGCCTACTGTAGAGGCCAGCTGAGAAGACTGGCTCCTGATCTGCTCGGCTCATCCAGAACAAAAGGTACCAAAACTAGAGGTCTGGATTTTTGTTGTAAATAACCCCAGGTACTAGAATTTATTTTTGGATAAATTTTTGGATATATTAATATTTGTAAGGCTAAGCTTTTTGTTTCATAAATTCATCAGTTTTGGAAGTTGGCACTATGAATGAATCCAGGTTATTACAAAACTGTTTTATAAAACCTACATGATTGTGCTAAGGAGAAAAAAGCAAAGAGAACCTCCAAAGAGAAGCTAAGTTTTAACACAGCATTGCCTCTCCCTCCAGCTAGATGTTCAAAAAGCTACCACTGCATGCCTAAGCTCTGCTATATTTAGGATACTAGAGATAGTCTAGTAATCTCAATAATAAAAAGGCATTTAGTTTAGAAAAGAAAAACTATAGCCCTAACATTAAGCAAACTGTACTCGCGCAGTTGAACTGAACGATGCAGAGAGGTTTACTTCTCTCAGCTTATATAGCAGGGGCCAAAAACTAGCACCTGTGCACCCTGCCTGCTCTAAGGCGATCTAGAGTAGAAATAGCCAACATGGTGCCTGTGGAGGTGTGTTTAGGACTTCTTGCATATTTTACTCTTGTAACTCCTCTGCATCGTGCGTTCAATAGGTGCAGCATGGTAGCATACCTCGCTTGCAGGCATCAAGTTGTCCCTCTTCCAGGTGGATGAAGGAAAGGACACATCTTTAATGGCGATCTGCTTTTTGATCACTGTTGGCTTGAAACAGAGTGGAATAAATGACTGACACCTAGGGGAACTCTCTCCTTCTGCACTTTATCATCCGTCGGTACTGCATCTACCTTCCGTTTTAAATCCAGCATGAAGTTCTGCAGCTGCACTCGGATGAATTGCCAGAGATGAGACACATTGTCCGTTACCTGCATCTGTTCTACTCTGGCAGCTGGAGCACAATACCGATGTCCCATACTCTTTAGGGGCACTGCAATAGCTGGCAGAACTGTGTCCCACAGCAGCTAAGAGCACCTGAAGTTGGCTTGTTACAAGGCACAGGATTGGAAGAAAAAGGACTGCCATCAATAGCAGTAGCTGTTACAAGAGAATTTAGACCAAAGCTATTAAGTGCCTGTGTCAAACTCTGGCACTCAGTCTTGTCATGTCTTAACATTGCCAGATGGGTGTATGCAGTTGTCACTTACTTACATTAAGTGTTTAAACCTCAAGAGAGGGTAGGTCTTTTGTGAACCATACTGAGGTATTTCTAGTGTTTTGTTTCTTTATCGAATTTGTCATAACTTTCAGACTAGACCTGAGGAGAGGTCTGTTTTCAGCATACATCTAAGAAGGGGGGCCGGGGGGGAATGCAGTAGAAAGATGTGGAACTCCAGTTTCCACATCTTAGCAGAGATCAAACCTGTAATTCTCTAGTATTTTACCTCTAATCCCAAAGTGCTCCAGAGTGAACCAGCCCACAGGATGCGTATTCCTAAGGGGACGTGCAGTAATATCTAGACAGATGGAACAGGTGCAAGCAAACACTTTGGGAATAATCTTTTCTTAGTATCTTAAAACCAGGATCTTCCAAAAGCATCAGTCTTGCCAAGGCTGTCATTTTCAAGGCCTCAGCCTTGACTGAAGAGCCTCTGAAAATAAGTCTGTATATGTAAAAGAGTGCAGTTCTGTTTTTAGTCCCTTTTCAGAACAAAACGCCTTACAGTGCTAGGAAGTCTTTTATTAACCACTTAAATACATTAAGTATGTCTGGTAAATCCATTTGTATAAAAAGTGCTTTGAAATGGCAGCAGACTGGGAATTGGACCCCATGATCCTTGTGGGTGTGTATAGTTGCCATGAGGTGTCCTTAGTGGAAGCCACGTGGAGCTAGGTCACAGAGTTTCCTACAGCTGTACTAGAAACAGTAGGTACGGTCTTATCCTGAAGAACCAGCTTTACCTCTGGACACATCTGGGTTTTCTGCTGTATTGGTCAAAAGATCTTCATTCACAAATGCTTCAAATACTGGAATAACTAACTTAACTCTTGCATTTTCCTCAGCCATCTGCAGGAGGGAACACCACAGTTGTTACATGCAAGAATCAATGCCCCTGTGACAAGTAAGGTAGTAAATAAAACCAAGTCCTCTCCTTCACTTAAACATTAAAACTTACATTCAGGTGCCTTCATGGGAACGTGCTTCGGGTAAACAGGTGTCTGACGCACTAGCAGACTTTCCTGCCAAGTTCTTAAGGAACATGCGATTTGCTGAGTGAGGAACTGCACTTTCTCAGGCTGGGGACACAAAAGCTCTCCCTTTCTTTTTCCCCGCTCATTGATCAATGGTGGGCCTGGTAGCATACTGAAGCAGTAGAGATCATTTCAGTTTTAAATGCTTTTGATGTCTTAAATTGTTTGCAGTGTATACACCACACGGCAGGCACCCAGCATTATCTTGTAAAGCTTTGCCTCTTCTGCACCTGTCATTTACAGAAGTGATGTTGAATACAGGCTTCTATGGAAGAGGATTTTGCCTTGTGCATCTTTCCCATCTTTCAGCAGTACTTTCTCCTTTTTCTTCCTCTACTGTGTCTGCTCTAGTCTGTCGCCATAACCCTGGCACTACAAAGCCAGTATTTTGACCGTATTCTTGCAACAGTCCCCTAGAGTCACTATAGTGTAGAATGCGTTTTAGTAGGGACCTTGACCAGATGCTACGTCAATAATTCTATTAGTATTAATGAAGTAACCTAAACAGGTTTCTTGGGTTATTTTAAAAAGCAGAGGGGGCAGGGTTTAGCAGGTAGACATTTCAGATTTAGCCTCCCTGAGGCATTTACACAGAGAGGCAACATGCACTAAGGCAGAAAGAGCTCTGGTTTACTGTCACTTTGAAGGTTGTTTCGGTGTTGCCTTCTTTCACTCTTTCTCTTGTCTAAAGTCTTGCTCCTTGGGCTCAGCATTGTTTTCAGACTCTGCTCAGAACTAGGATGTATTGCAGTAGAAGCTCTCTGGTACAGTATGAAACAAATTTTGGATGCCAGACAGAACATGCCAAGTGTTGAATACAGGAAATTCATTCCGCATTAAGTAGGGTGGCTGCCCGTGAGAAGCAAGATACTGCTACCTCAACTATCAAAATTCCTGGCAAAGGAGGAAACAGAAATTTTGGCAGCAGCTAATGTTTCCAGTCTGTATCACTGGCTAATCCTACTCATGCTTGAGATTACTTTTAGTACCTGCTTATCCCAGCTATAACATGATGCTGTATTTTACAGAGAAATTGTAGCTGTTTCTGTGCAAGCAGGGACAAACCCAGGGAGACATACAGCTTCTTACCTCACTCTCCTGCTTAAGTGTTTTGGAAACAGAGTAAGGTCAGAACCCAATTACAGAAGAGGCAGAGGAGGGAGGAATAAGTTGCGGTTTTGTCCCATGCTACAAACAGGACACAAGATGAGAGGAAAGGAACAGAACTAAGAAAAGGCAAACTGATCTCACATCCCAAAATAAAGATAAGTTAATAAATTGAGAGGCTGTCACAGGTGAATTATTAAGAGAAGTCATCATTGTGGGATTAACCAAAAGGTTTTATTAAACAATGATTAAATGATGATTAAACAATGATTAGACAGTGGTCAAGCACTCTACTACTTACTACACTTCTAATAATTAAGCTAGCTTGTATACAGTATGTTTTAGATCTAATATAAAATGTCATTTACCTCGCTGTAGATATCGGATGCCAGGTAAGGGATCTCTCGACCTCGAGGACTAACCTTGAGAGGCGTCAAGGGGAGATCACCACCGTGCAGCCTGCTGCTCTGCAAGAGAGCTCAACAGGCTGTGCTGGCTGCAGATATTTATAACGTAAAGTGATTGACTTGTAGTCAAACTCCCCTTCAGTGTACATGCAACTGTGCAACCTCAGCAGCTGTAGTTTCATCTGGTCCCAGCTCAGGCTGGTACTGTTAGCTCCTGGTAAGACACGACCTGAATTCCCTAAGTTCCTGAGAAGATGCAGCCTAGCACAATTTCTCAAGGTTTGTACAACAGGGCTGACCACTCGGGCCTACTTGTTGGTGATGCCTGAACCAAAGTACTGTTAATTCAGTCAGAGTAGGTGCACCCGTCACAGAGGCATGACTTACCTCTACAGCCCTCTATATAAGAAGCCACCCTCTCCACAATATGCTATAGCCAGTCCTGTAACTTCCTTTTATTCTCATCTGATGCATTCACAGCCCATTCGTATCTAAAAACACCACCAAAAAAAAGTAAAGTAAGCATCCCTTCCTTACCTACACAAGTGATTTTAGTACTGGGTTTGGTAACCGCAATTTGATCTGCTCCTAAGAACGAGCCACAGCATTAAGCCTACATGCACAGATTTATTTTAACACTGTCCAAGCACTTGTTAAATACTTGATCTCTAACTACTTCAGCTATAACTAGTCTACTTATAAGCAGCTCTTACATAAGCACAGAAAACTGTTTTGCTCAATCAGGTAATTATTGAGCAGCTATCAATCAACTGTTTAGTTATATACACAGTAGATTTTTTTCAGGGAAGGTAGTTCACATTTTTGTATTCTAATAATCTGCAGTGGTATTTCTGCACCTTGTGGCATGTTTACAAAGTTTATACAAGACAATAAACCTACCACTTGCACAGACATAGCTACTTAAACCAGTATTTTCTTTGAAAAACATTGAGGATGATGGAAAACATGCCAATAAGTAGTAAGGGGTGGGGCGGGGATAAATCTTAGCCTATTCTTGCTTGTGCTGTTCCCCAAGAAGTTATTCTCCACTGGTTCTTGTGTGATGAATACAGCACTGCTGGACTGTTGCCCTCACCTCTTGTGCGAGTGCAGAATGTGGTGTCTTGGGATGGCACCAGCCCTGAGCTCCCTCAGGGAAAGCTGTTTAGACTCGGACACCGAAAGGCACTGTACTCACTTCTTTTGAATTCATTTCTTGGGATCCTTCAGTGCTTCATCAAGACTCTCTCTGGCTCTACACTTCACTATGTTTTTGTTTCTCCAGTGTCTGCACCTCAGCTGCACCTTTTCCTTCTTCCTCTTCAGCTTCCTAGAGAAAAACTTTTGTTCAAACTTAACTTAGCAAAGCATTTATTACACTAGAAGAGTGAGCCTCCTACTGGAGACATGACAGATTTTCCTTTATAAGGAAAAATTTCTTTATGACAAGAATTTTTCTTAAGGCAAAACCTGATGAAGGCACAAGAAACTTTTATTTCTCAAGCATCAGCAAAACTAGCTTAATCATTCACAACAATTTATGAAGGATGTAAGCTATTGTACAATTCAGAAGTAGTATTTAACAGGGCAAAACAAATGCACTCAGACCAAGGCCCATGTAGATTCAGTAGGACTTCAGCTGTCTTTGTGCTCAAAGACAGTAAAAAACATTGCGCTGATGTTTAGAGATTCTTTTTCTTCCCAAAAAACAGGTGGTGTCGGAAACCTAGTACCCAGCCCCCAATTACAAGAGACATTTGAGAAATTCTAGAACTTGATGATGGAAAAAATAAAATAAGGAACAATACCAACAAATCTTGGGAAAGAGTTGGCAGGTAGATCTGTAAGCAAGCCAAGCGTGACTAGTTTGCACGCTGTCAGAAGATACTGCTGACAGCTTTGGCCTGTAGTAGCCAGGGTTCAGGTGGCCAAAGTATTGGCAACATCTGGGATAAAGGAATAGTTTTGGACAGTTTTTAAAGACCATTCTAATAGAAAAATATTTCTTTTATTCTCTCTTTAGTGGCTCCCTAATTTGACTCCCAAGGTGTACTTAAGAGACATTTGTTCTAAACCTGGTACTCTAAAGGAGTACTACTAAGAAATTCACCAAAAATATTACGAGTACAATAGGCAACTTAAAAATAATGCAATAAAAATAACAAGAAACATGTTTTTACAGTATAAAGCATTTCAATGTTAAAGTTTCTTTAAGACATTAAGAAACACTAACAGGTGTCCAAGCTGATGAAGTTAAATCTTGTTCAAGCCTTAGATGTTAAATTACAAAGAAATGCAGATCTCCTGGCAGCTGTGTGGGAACTTAAGGACAAATACAGGTTAAATGGCATGAGGCATAGGCCCTTCTTTTTTAACCTATCTGAAAAGTGTACTTAAGCAACTGATCCGTGTCCGTTTCCTTTGTGTGCCCCTCCTCTGACATTTTTGACCTAGTTTAGGCTAACAGCAAGAAGCATATCTCACCAAAAAAAAGAAAAACATTGTTTATTTAGATGTTGACAGAAGTGTTATTACATAAAAAGGAAAAGGGGATTTATGAGTCACATCATTGTACTTGTTCTTTGGCTTAGGGGAAGTCATTCTGAGCTGTGCTTGGCCCCCTGACAGTGAGGGACTGCCACTTCTAGATACCAGTGCAGACTCCTACACTGAACGCTCAGTTACAGCGGAAAGCTAACAGCATACGCAGAAGTTGTTTCCACAACACACTCGAATTGATTTAAGTCCTGCTTTTGATGAAAGAGTGTACTCCATCCCCTGAATTAAATTCAGTTTCAAAGTTGCGGCCATGGGAAACCACCATGCTTGTGGGGGTTACCTTCAGTTTCCAAGTTGTTTGGTCATAGTCAATTGTGCTTCAATCTGTCAAGTACTGAGAGCTGGGAAAAGGCAAAACTTAATTGAAAAGGCTACACATCTATTCCTGTTTCCTTAATTCCAGAGCTCACGAAGAATGTATTTTCTTTCTGGATTTCCACCCTCACTGTCAAGAACAGCAAGAGCATCTAATTCCATCTCTTTACAACTGCCAACGGTTTCACTCACCAGCTCTTTGCCCTTAGCATACTTCAGCTCTCACAGCCATCAGTTACTTCACTGGAAAAAAAATACTAAGCCCATTCCCCTTCCTGTATGTTATCATTAAAAGCGTAATCTCAAGTTTATTGATCTAAAATAATTTACCGTGTTTGTTAGAAAGCAAATGCTCTTCATTCACAGTGCTCAAATTCAAACCACCTACCAAGCACAGATGCATGTTTATATGGATGCATATAAAGCAGGAAGGAAGAATGTACCCAAAGTCATGCTAAAAGCAGAGACGAGAATAAAGCCCAGTCTTTTGTCTCAGCTAGGCCAAACTGGTTCCACATGCAAGCAATGAAACAAGCTGTCCTCTTCCCCCTTTCTACCTATATTTAGTCCATATTAAAAAACGTTAGCATATTGTAAAAGCATGTACCAATGCCATCAGGAAAGGAAGAAAAAACCACAAGTTTACTTTCACCTTTTTTTTTTTTTAAATAGTCTAAGCGCTAGTAAAGTCCTAAGTATTTAGAATTCATACAGGTTACAAGGACATTAACTTCCACGAAGCCTTTTCCTGACAGGGCAAGGAACTCTGTGCTGTAACTGCACCAGTATCTTACCTTATATTGTTAAGTTCCATCTTCAGTTTCTCCTGACCAGACCCGGGCACCAGCAAAAGTTTGTGTGTTCTTTCCCAAGTCATGCATGATCTGAAAGGGAGATTCCAGAGTTCATTTGAGATCCTTTTTCCATAAAATCCTGTCACGAAGCAACCTGCAATCTTTCAACTTCTCAGTACCGGGGGGTGGGCGGGAGCCCACTGACTTCCATGTGCCACCCTAGCGCTATTTTTCCTAAAATAAAAGTCAGAAATTGAAATTAGTTTTGAGCTCCGATACAGCACATCCACTGTTTTTCATATCTGCAGAATACACAGATTTGTACTCAAGATATTACAAGTGCACAGGAACTCAGCTTCAAGTCACAAACCAACTGCCAACCAAAGGCAAAGAGGAAGTTGCTCTCAAATTAGCTGTTCCATAATTATCTGTTGCAAGGATAAATGTGCCTTCTTCACAAGTTCGGGACAAGAGGAGAGGCCGGTAAGGGTGACAGCATGGTGGGAGTGTGTTACAGACCTCCCAACCAGGGTAAGAAAGTGGATGAACACTTCTCCCCTCTTTAAGCAACTCCAGGAAATCTCTGTATCAGACTCTGGTCCTCATGGTTGACTTGAACCTCCCTGACATCTGCTGGAAGGGCAACATGACAAGACACAAGCAGCCAAGATTTCCATGGGGTGTCAGGAACAGCTTCTTGATACAGGTACTGGATGGGCCAGCCAGGGGTGACACACAGCTGCATCTGCTGCTCAGGTGTGGTAACAAAGGAAGAGCTCACTGGGGACATGGTAATCAACTTGGCCATAGTGGCAATGAAACAGTGGAGTTGAGTGACGAAAGAGAGTAGCAGATCCTGGACTTCAGCTTACGTAGGGAACAACTACATGGGATCCCATGGAAGGCAGCTCTGATGGGTAAAGGAGCTCAGGAAAGCTGGCAGGTCTTTCACAAGAGCATCCTCCAAGCACAATCCTCCCATCCTCATACTCGGGAAGACAAGCAGGCATACTAGGAGATCAGTTTGGCTGAACTGGGAACCCATGATGGAGCTCCAACATAAAAAGGCAGTATATAGAAGGTGGAAACAGGGACAAGCTACAAAGGAGGAATTTAGAAACTTTCCCCAGGTGTATAGGTGTGAGGAAAGCCAGAACTCAGCTGCAGCTGAGACTTGTCAAGGACATCAAGGGCAACCAGAACTTCTGCAGTTACACTGGTAGTAAAAAGCTGAACACAAGAAATGTGGGCCTGTTGCTGAGTGGAGTGGGTCATACATCCTAATAGCTCTGCTTGTCTTTACCAAAAAGGTCTCACAGGCCTTTGAAATATGTAAAAGGGTTCAAGAGGAGAGCTGCCAGCAGTGGATGAGGATTAAGCTAGGGATTACTCAAAAGAGCCAGACCCCTGCAAGTCCATGAGACCTGACAGGCTACATCTGAGGGTGCCGAGAGAGCTGGCCGATGTCCTTGCAAGGTGGAGGTCTCTGATGACTGGAAGAAAGCAAATGTTGCACCCATCTTCAAAGAGGCCAAAAGAACAATCCAGGGAACTGCAGGTTCAGCCATCCTTACCTCTGTCCCTGGGGAAATCATGGGGTGAGTTATCCTGGAGTATGTTTCTGGACATGTGAAAGAGAAGAAGGGATTTGGAGACAGCATGAATTTACCAAGGGTAAATCATGCCTGACCAACCCGACTGCCTTCTATGGTAAAATGACTGGATTTTTGTATGAGGGGAGAATAGCGGATGTCATATACCCCAAATTTAGTAAGTCTTTTCGCACTGTCTCCTGCATTATTCTTGTATCAAAATCAGGACTTTACAGTCCGGATAGGTGCACAACTAGATCAATAAAAACTGGTTGGATAATTGGGCTCAGAGGGTAGTAGTTAGTGGGTCACACTCTACCTGCATGGCAGTTACAAGTGGAACACTGTGTAAGGGTCTGTCCTGGGATGTGTCCAGTTTAACATCTTTATGAGCGGTCTGGAGGAGGGGAGGAGGTGCATTCCTCCCACATGTGCATATGGCACCAAACTGGGGGGAACAGTCAACACATTCGAGGGCAGGGCTGCCATTTAGAGAGACTTGGGCGAGCTGGAGGAAAGGGCTGACAGCAACCTTATGAAATTCAGCAAGGGCAAGTGCAAGTCTTGCACAAGGGAAGAAAGGGCCCCTGGCAACCACACAGGCCAGGGACTAACTGTTTGGCAAAAGACCACCTTTCTGACCTCATGGCTGACCCTCTTTTAAACAGGGGAATGGACCAGATACCTTCCGAGTTCCCTTTCAAACTGAATTATCCTGACCTGACAACCTAATGAGTGTAATACACAGATTTGGGGAGGGTCACCAAATCTATCTCGGAGTGATTCCTTTGCGCCACAGCTTCAGTCTGGAAGAATTACAACTTTTTCACCGGGGGGAGAGAGGCAGCAGCCCAACCAGGGAGCAGGGAACTCTCCAGTCCTACCCCCGTGTTTCCTTCCATTCATGAAACCCATTTCTCAGGCACGAAGAGCAAGGATTTGTCTACACTGGGAGGCAGTTACACAGCAAGCTAGTTACTGTAGGCAGAGAACTGAAACAAAAACCAAGATCTACACCTACAAAGGAGAATTAGACTTTAATTTTTTTTCCCCTGAAGAAGACACTCTATATTAAAAACCTACTGACATCAAAGCAGCTGAAAAGGACACCGGCCTTGCAAGCAACAACTGCAGTCAGCTTCGTACTCCAGCGGCCACGCTCACACGAACAGCCCCCTCCCCGGACGAGGCTGCAATACCTTCTCGCCGGTAAAACAGCCATTTCCTCAGAGAAACCCGTGCGTGCTTCGCTCCGCGGGGACGGGTCTCCAGGGGAGAGCGAGCGGTAACGCGGGACAGCAGGGCCTCAACCGTCCCAACCGCCGCCGCTCTGTGCGGGACCGCCGGGCGGGGTAGCGGGCCCAGTGAGGTGGGGAGCCTGCGGGAGCGGAGCCAGCACCGAGAATCCTCCGGGGAGTGCAGCCGCCGAGCGGAGAGAAGGAGCGGAGCCGAACGGGACAGGACAGGCCCCGGGACAGGACAGGCCCCAGCCGCCCCCCTCCACCATACGACAACATGGCGGCCTCCGCGGGGGGGCGGGGCTGAGGAAGCGGAAGCTCTCCCGCCCCGCCCGGAAGCGTCCGGCAGGGTCTGGCGGCCATGGCTGACGAAGAGGAGGACGCGCCGGTGAGTGGTGGGGGTCGGGAACGCTGGACGGGGCGCTCCGGCCCACGTTCCAGCCGCAGCCGGGCAGCCCTCGTGTGTCGCGGGGGGGCGGCTGCTGGCCCAGGCCTCACCCCGAACCGGGGCTGGGGCGGGAGGGTAGCGGGAAGGGAAGGGGTTCCCCCCCGCCGCCCCGGGCGCTGACGGCGGCCTCTCCTCCGCTGTACCGTCTAGTTTGAAGAAGACGCGGAAGAAGCCGGCGGGGGCCTGGACGGCGGGCAAGGCAAGAGGAAGAGGCTGTTCTCCAAAGAACGTGAGTCGAGCCGGGCCAGAAACCCCTGCCCAGCGCTGACGGGTCACTCACCTCAGGGCTCCCTGCGGCTTTTAAGGACGATGTCCTTCCCCCAAACACAGCTGAAACTCTGAGGAGGCAGCTATGGAGCTCCAGAACTCAGTTTTCCTTAGCAAAACAGGTGCTTTCATTCAGTGCCCTGGCTGAAAGTGTAGAAAGCTGTCATATAGACCCCCCAAAAAAAATACTGCTAATGCATCCTCTGAACCTAACTGTGCCAAAAGTCAGTCACACTGTCGGTCAGTGTTGCGTATTTGGTAGGCTAAATGCATATTTAAAGAGTCTGTCATCAGACATGCTTTTCTGTACATACAGCACTAGGCTTTTGTTGGCTTCTGTCTACCTGCTTATTTCCTGTATGTTCGCTCAAGAATTGTCGTGCCCAACAGACAAGAATGCCATCCTGGTGCATGAATGTGTAGGCTGGTGAGCTCTAATTAGATGCGTGCTGCTGACAGCACTGAATGGATGTAAGAAGCCTCACTGAGTGTTTCTTTCTGCAGTAAGATGCATGATGTATGGATTTGGGGATGACCAGAACCCTTACACAGAATCAGTGGACATTCTTGAGGACCTGGTAATAGAGTTTATCACAGAAATGGTAAGTCAGCTCTAGACAGCATGGTCAAAACATCCTTACTAAGACTTTAGTCTTCTGAAGGTTAATACCTCTCACTCAAATACTGCATTATCCCAGGCCCAAAACTCTGATGCTAGTAGGAGAAGGCTAAACTTAGACTTTGCTCTTCCAAGACTAAGGCAAAATTCATGCATCTTGCTCCACATGGATTTAGAACAGTGTCTGAAGTCCTTAAGTAGCATTTAGATTAGTATGGGGGGGCAAAAATACATCTGACTTTGGAGTTCACTGTGGCATCACTATATGTGCAGCCAAAAAAAACCAAGGCACAGCTTTGAAAGCCTATCGACTTTTTGTATACTCCGTGTCTTTACATGGATAGGAACATAGCTCTGCACTACAAAAGAAATGCAAACTTCTGGGGCCTGAAGCCATCACTCTTCCAGATGTTTGGATACTGTTTGAAAGTTTTTGTTTTTTGAAAAAAGTTATTCCAACTGTTTGTGGATCCCCTTTCTTTTGAAAGGTTGGCCTTGCCTTCCCTCATCAAAATGCCCTAAGCTGTCCTGTGATACAGGTACTTCACATTGCTTCCAAGTTCGGCCTGATGCTGTTCATCTTCAAGCACTCTGCAGGTTGGGTGTCCTACGTGTAATCTGGCTTTAGTTTTGATGTCATTAATCTCATGTGTATATAGTGGTTTGTGCTGGGTGTAAGTGACAGGCAGCTGGGGACAGCAGAGCGACAGTAAGTCCATGGTTTACTGGGAAGTTCTCTTGTGACTAGGATGGTGGTGCCCAGATCCTGCAATTGCTTACTTTTTGATTATAAAATGACAGGGAAAAAAGTGGAATTGAGAGTTTAAAAGAAATTAAGGGGCAAAGGAACCCCGCTGACTTTCCTCTTTTCCTGTAACAGACACACAAGGCAATGTCGATTGGGCGGCAGGGCCGTGTACAGGTTGAAGACATTGTCTTTCTAATCCGCAAGGACCCCCGTAAGTTTGCCAGAGTTAAAGACCTCCTGACTATGAATGAAGAACTGAAACGAGCCAGAAAGGCCTTTGATGAAGCAAACTACGGCTCTTGATTCTGCACGGAGGCTGCACTGAGGCATTACTTGGGCACCTGCTGCCCAGAAGGAAGGAATGTCATGTGTGTTGTCTGGAGGGGTTATTCAGGATGGAGGTCACTGCTGGGATGTCTGCCCTCGCTCACAGCCTTTTCTGAAAAGTATTCAAGCAGCTGAATGTTATCTGATTGTATGCGGTATACTTACATATTTTTATACCATTTTATGAAATGAGAAGAGAGCTCTAAAGATTCTTGTAATGGCAGGAAGTCTGTTTGAAGTAGGACTGTGCTGAATCGGATATCTAGAGGGCTAATGATGGGTCATTCTCTACAACTATTTCAGTTATCACTGGGTATTCCAGTGACAGGAAGCCTAGAAAATGGATCTTGGTTAACTGGACGGAACTATACAAGTTCTGCTCTTTGCTCTTTATATGCTCTTTAAATAAAACATTTTAAGTTTCTGCCCACTCATCATAATTAAACTTACATTGATCAATTCACACAAGGCACATAATCCAGGGTTTTTAGCACTTAATTGGCTAGGAAGGTTATTTTTTCTTCTGTCCCAGTGGGTAGAGCTCTTTTGTTTTTTACCAGTATTAAGCCTAGGAAATTGAAGATAACCTATTCCAGATTTACTTGCACTTACAGCCTTTCCTTACCCCTGTTAGGCAGGTGCTCTGCAATAAAGCAGATTCCTGGTTTTCATTCCGAGACAATTTTTTCATAGTACTTCCTGGTGATCCTGATCTTGGGACCGCATTACAAGCAAGAGCCTGGCAGAAAGCACTAACCCCATTGCTTGTTCTAATATTATTTCATTAATACTCATTGGCGTAGCTACGCCTTACATTGCCAAGCAGGCAGAAATTGCACTTACGTTAAAAAGACTTCAGGACAGTGGGAAACATATTCACCAGTCAGGAGTTTACTGTTGCAGGCCACAGCTGTGCTTTCCCCTACTTCTGGAGCAGCTCAGAGGCAGTAGGTTTAGTTAACTCCCCATTTCAGGACAAGGATAACAAATGCTGAACAGCGATAATACTGCAAGTCAAGGCTGTCCCCTATACAAGCAGCACAGAAGGAAGAGTATAAAACTGTTTCCTTGGAAAAGTGGCAGCAAGTCCTTTGTCCTCAGCAGCAGTAAGTGATCAGCTGCAGCCTTCCACCATGGATGGTAACTATTTGCACTGTGGATTTGACAGCAGCACTTAACATGTGGTCAAGCAATAGAGAAGGGACACTGAGTAAGGGTAACTCAAAGTCACTGTTCCTGGACAAGGCTAGGTAAAAGGATGAAGATTATTCAGCTGTTTGGAACACCCTTCCATAAAAAAAAAAAGCTGTTTTACAAAAACATAGTAAAATAGTTGCTACTTTCTTAGCAGAATTCAGGGTGTGAATTACCAAGACACCGTCAGGGTTCTGAGGGTTTTACTTAAAAAAAAAAAAATTGGAATGACTTGACCCCTTTCCTCCTTGCAAGTCCAGGGTCAGACACCCATTGCTGCAAAAATAGAATCAATATCCATGTTCTCAGCAGCTTCTTTCCACACAGGGCCAGGGCTTCCTTCCAGCAACAGCCGCTTAGTGGTCCCTGCTGTGCTTAGTTTGACACAGCCTGCATCAGCACTGGAACATCCTTCCCGACTCGGAGGCCCATCCTGGTAAGCTGGAAGGATGAGTGATGCACTGTTCTCACAGACTCCAAAAAGCTCAGAAGGCTTTTGCCGAACAGTCTTCAGAGTTCTCTTCAAGCGCACAGATGATTTGATCCTCCTTTGACAGAACCATGCCCCGAGGTACTGCTTTGGCCAGCGTGCGTTTTGTGACCCATATAGGAGGTATTTACGGACAGATGTTTTGACACAACACAGTTTTTTCTTCAAGCTTAAGGAGAGGAAGATAAACATAACTTCATCAGCTGTTAAAGTTATTTCATTTGGGGTTTAGAGAGATTTGGTTATTAGCCTTCTCTACCGTTTTCCTTGTCATACCAAGGAGATACACCAGCACCTTGTACAATAGTAGCCAGGGCATTCTGGAGAAAGGTGGCACCCCTTGCATCATATAATCATTACCGTTAAACATGCACATGATTTAAGTTGCATTTTCATCCTCCCTCTTAAGTATTTATGCATTTGTTAGCCTTCTAAATACTTTCACAAATGACTGAAGCTAAACAGAATGTTCATGTCAGAGTGTCCAGTAATCTGAACTAGTGATCCCGTTTGCATTTAAAAAGAATGGGTTAGACCACTGCATTTCTCTACACTGTAGTAAAATACATAAATATTAAGGTGTAAAGTGTCAGATCCAGAAACCCCACACCCACACAGAATTACCTGCATCCTTGAGCCTCCACATGGTGCAGCCGGTTGCTTTTCAACAGCTTGTTACGCAGAAAATAAGCTTCCGATTTGAATTTGTTGCCTTTGCACCACAGAATAGCTTTTCTGAGTGCCTCTGACAGTTCCCCAAACGACGTAGCTGTTTGGACCATCTGTACAAGAGATCCAGTATGCTGCGATTTTGCTATACGAGAGGAAAGCAATGCCGACTTTGCTTTAAAAGGTGTTGATGCAATGCTTATACCCTGAAACAAAGAATAACAGAAATAGTTAGTCTTTTAAAAACGTGACATGCCTGATTCTCTCTGCTGGAGAGGAGCGGAGCACTGAGGTTTTTGTGAGAACATTTCTTATTTCCTAAGGAGAAAGTGGAAGAGCAGTCTTGTTGTGTGGAATACAAAAAGAGGCAGGTAATTAGAATTTGTATTCCTGTCTACTACTGACTTGCTCTCTGGTCATTTCACTTGACATACCAACAAATGCTCAAATTCCTAAGCAGAAATTAGGAGTGATTTTCAGTGCAAAGCCTCCACGCTAACTTGGGTTGTTAGACAAGCAAAAATAAGGCAGGGAAAGGGGACATGTTCAATCAGGGATATCATGTTTTGAGAGTTAGGGTCTTCAAAGTTAAAAAAAAAAAAGTGAAAAACAGTACCATACAAACCTCTTGTGTTGGAGGTCTGGATGGTCTAAGTAAGCTCTTCACATCAAACCCCGGGTGCTTCCCTACAAAGAGAGAGGAGAGTTCCCATTACGAAGTAAAGACAGGTTTAAGTCTTTGCACAGGGACACCGCAATGCTTTGCCCTGCTGAGCTCTCAGATCTCCTGCCGTCTCAGCAGGCTCGCACCTGTACTCAACATTTCCAGGCAAACTCAAGGGGACTACACTTATCTCGCCTGGCAGCTGGCAAGGGATGAAGAGGATGCAGAGATTTACAGATGGCTGCAAAGGAGAACTTAATGGGTAAAAGCTTCACACAAACACCTGGATGCCTGCAGTCACTGGCCATAGCCCTGACTGCAGGGGAAGACTTGGGCACCACCCAGAAGCAGCAAGCACAGGATACTTGCATCCTGTACTTAAAACCTTATCTACTCTTGTATGGACTGCAGACAATGCTCTTAGCTTTCCTCGCTATTCTTGGGCCCAATCTATGCAGAAGCAGGAAAATACAAGTATCTATTTACAGGACCTGTATACTGCATTCATTACCTGCTCCTCTCCAGGCTGTATCATGTTTAAAAAAAGCCACCAAAACCTCACAATACTGATACTATCCACAGCTTTATAAAGGCACAGGTACATGCAGCATTCTCCTCCTCTTCCAAGGACAGGAGAGGGGAGTTTGTACTAGAACCGCACTCTGTGGGTAGTAGAAGTGCTTGGCTCTGTTGGACAGAAGTTGCGGTCAGTCTATGAGATGTCAGAAACCAGTAGCACTGTGGCACAAGGCTTTACCTCTGCTGGCTCTGGTCACCAGAACCGTCTCTCCGATGTCCATGGGGCATGGGATGCTACAGTTTTTCACAGCACTCGTGCAGGTTGCAAAATTTCTTTTTTTCCCAACCTCTGACACTGCCTCTGGCATTGTTGGGAAGAGCTTCTTCAGCCAGCTGGTGGGTTTTTTTGTTGTAAGCATTCTAGCCTTTTGCTTCTTCACCTCAGAAGAAACGTTAACTCCAAGGAAGTTACTGATATCAGAAGGGAAGGTAAACCCTTTGATATAGGGCATCTTTTGGGTCTCAGATACCAGATGAAGTGATGTCGACAACATGCCATAGAAGGACACAAGGCTCTGCAATACACACCTGTACTGAATCCTGAAGAGAGAAGACAGAAAGGTATGAAGCCTCCTCTAGCAAAACCTTGTGCTTGCTGAACAACTACCTTCAGCTCAAGCGGAAGAGACTGAAGAGATGGAAGAGATTCCAAGCTGCCCACTCTCTATTCCCCCTCAGTACAAGCTTATCTTTTTACACTCCATCACCACGCTTTCCTTAATATTAGTCTGAGCTTTAAGGAACAACAGTTCCTTAGAATGTAGGAGTGACTTGACCAGTAAATCCCTGATCAGGAGCCCCTCTGCTTCCCTACAGCTTTGCTGAGTACCACACCTCAGACTCATCAGGTTTCCAGGTCACATCCAAATCACTTGACATGAGGTCTTCCCCCAAAAGCAACCTGTCCCAACTCAGGACAGCGGTGCTAGCACTGATGCCGTGCAATCGCCTGCTCTACGTTTACTGGGGAGACAGATTTCTTGTGCCAAAGAACGTTTTACTGAGTTCTTCTACACAATGCTGTTACTCCTTCAGCTACAGACAGCAGTTACTTTCGTGTACTGAGAGAGACCAGAACACTGATTTCCCTGGAAAACTCAGCAGTATTATAGAACAACTTTATCCCAGCCTTTCCATTTCAGCATGAGGCAGGACTTGCCGCTTGCTGCAAAGAGTACCAGATGTTAGTGTTTGTGGCAGGCTGGCATTAACACTGTGATTTTATTAGTGCTACATGAAGTTTACTATGAACCAAGAACAAAGCCTTCCAATAGCAGCATGTAAAAAGTCTCTCTCCACTTTTACAACTCTTCAGGTGCTAGAATCAAGTCCAAAAGGATGGAGGGACCCCCCCCTCCTCCTCCTCCCAACTGAATAAAACTCACTCAGCAGCAAGGCCTAATTACAAGCCCTCTCCCTGACAGGCATGTCAAACGGACAACAAACAAGACAGACTTTTGAATACACAAACCATAGCCGGCTCAACAACCCCAAAGCCACAGTGTTCAAAAGTATGAATTCTTCTGAGCAGAGATGTTTAACAGACAAGCTGAAGATTACACCAGTTAAGGATAAAAAATAAGCAGCATGTAATGAGGCTTGCTGAACACACCAACTAGAGGCAGTTCACAAGGCAATATCCTGGATAATCTGGGAGATGAGTATCCAAACTTTGGGTTGCTCAAGGCCGGAACAGCAGCCAGCTAACAGCCTGAGGTTCCTACATAATAACTTGAAAGTAAGATGTTTGGCTATCAGAGAAACTTCAAGTTGCACGTATGAATGGCACAGTTGAGTCCATCAGCAATACAGTGCCTACAGCAGACCTAGTTTTGGTCTCGTGAGGTGCTGCTGGTGAACTGTAAGAATGTTTTCGTGGTGAAAAAAGGATACAGAAAGCCTTTACAGCAACAGTCCAGTAGACGTAGTATGAGCTTGCAACCTCCCAATACCTTCAGAGCCACTGTTTCCAGCATAGGCTGGCTGGGAACTAAGCACTCTGCGTGGGCTTGGGATGTATTTTTCCTGTGTTGACACAAGGGCGAGGAGATGGTTATGATGTAGCATTCCCACCCTTTAGCTCTGCAGACTGAATTAACGGGCAGTAGAACATACGGGATCACGACACTTACTTGGGAATCAGTCCTGCTAGAGTTTCGATGCAGCCCACCAAGTTCATTTTCCATAGGCGCTTCAAGCATTGTTCTACCTAGAAAAAAAGAAAACTCCTTTGACTGGTATTCTGAGAGATGGGAGTGCCTTGGTCTAAGAACTGTCACTATATTAAGTGACACCTTCCCCTTATCAGTTTAACAGCATAAATTGCAGGTTTGCATGATGGAATGTTCTGGTATGCTCCTATACCTGCACTATGATGAAAAAGATCCCTTTATCACACTACCATGAATATGGAATGAAGTGAAGGGCTGGAGTAGGCCATTGTTAATTGGTGCTGCATCGTTTCCCCTGCTGTATACAATAGCCTTTGGTATTAGCTTTCAAGAATGAAAATGCATAAACAAATCAAGAAGGTAAGAACGATTCCTGTTCTATTTCAAAACAGTTATTTGAAGATACTGACAATCCCTTTACTGGAAAACTGGTAAGGAGTTCACTTTTCATCTTAAAACAGAAAGTGCCTAATAGAACAGCCTAGGATTATTCTTCCCCCCTCCTATTATTACAATTAACTGAAAATGAAATCCCTGTATTACTCGTATATTCAAAGGTATGTAATTGTACCTACTCCAGGTCTCAGCGTAAGTATAAGAGACCAAGTATTGGCTCCACAGGGCTGGAAAGCGGGAATTGCACTGGCTGCACAGAGCCAGTAAACCCACTGAACTAAACCGTGAGGAGAATTAAAGACGACAAAAATGCACCTGCTCCAAAATACTTTTTGCACGATGCTCCAGGCATCAAGCACTACTCCACGGGCCTTTCGAGGACTGGTGTCTGGGGGCCGGGGGTGCAGCGACCGGCTGCCGGGTACCCGCTGACCCTCCTGAGCTGCTCCTCACCTGCTGCAGGGCCAGGTAGGGCCGATGCCGAAGCAGCCTGCTGTGGTAGGCGTAGAGCACGGCCCGCAGGACGCGTCCCTCGGCGGCCAGGCCTGTCCCCGACAGCCGCTTGCCGGCGATGTAGCACCGCCGCCGCAGCGCCGGCAGCTGCCTCACTGCGGGCGAGAGCCAGGCACCACCGCCTCAGCGCCCGCCGCCGACCCCGACGGCCCCCCGCGCGCCCCAGCCGGGCCGCGCGTCCCCCAGCAGTCCCGCCTCCCGTGGCCGGCGGGCACCGACTGACCAACCGCCACGAACGCCGGCGTCCCGCACGGCGCCCGGGAGCGGCTTAAAAAGCATCCCAGCCCTCCTCGGGCCCGCGCCCCAGCCCAGCCCGGCCCAGCCCAGCCCGGCCCAGCCCGGCCCGGCCCGGCCCGGCCGCACGGCCCAGTGCCCGCGCCGGGGACCTGCAGGGTGCTCGGCCGCCAGGGCCACCGTCGCGCTGCTCGCGGGCCACGGCACGTCCAGCCGGTTCCACGCCGCCTCGGGCGCCGCCATCTTCCCCGGTGTGGGGGCGGTGCTGCGCAGGGCAGGAGGGAGGCTGAACGCGGGCGGGACCATGTTGGCGAGCCGGGGGGGAGGGGGGCCGCGGGCCGGACCAAGTCACTCCGGCGGGGGGGGGGCGGGCTGCTACCCGGACCGGCGCCTCCAACCGGCAGGCGCGGTGGAGGCGGCCAGGCGGCGAGGGGGCTGCTCGCCCTGGGGCTCGCTGCTGGGGTCCCCAGCGCCTGGTGTGCCTTCACCCCTTCCCCGCGCAGCATACCTCGGGCGCTGCTGCGTGCCTGGCACCCCAGAGCCGCGGAAGGGAAGCTCTCTTGGCAGCGGGGAGCTCCGGGCCTCCCACCTGGCAGGGCCGAGCCTGGGAGCGCAGCCCGGCCCCGCGGCCCGGCAGGCCCCCTGCGCTGCAGGCGGGAGTGGGAAAGCCCCTCTCGGGGGCCCGGCCACGCACCGTGGCCAGGCTGATGCCTGGGGCGGGGTAAAGGCCGTGGGGTCAGCGCAGGAAACGCCGCCCAGCCGTGAGCCTGCTGGTCGTGGTGAGGCGTGTTGCCTGTGAGCACCCACCACATCGGTCAGCGCCGCCAAGGCATGCTGGCCTGGACACCGCTCCAAGGCCCGAGGTCTGACTCTGATCCGCTGCATTCCCAAAATGTGATGAGCGAGAAGGGAAAGAAATATAAATTATGAGTGCTATTCACACTTTTTAAACCTTGCAGTTCTTCAGTGTCTGCCTCGGGAGTTTGAGCTGTTGAGAGCCAGCGCAGCAGCAGGTCCCCCGCAATGCGCTGTAGGCACTGCAGCAGCAACAGAGTTCTTCAGGGGATGGCCCCCATCACAAGACTGTCCCTTCCCGTCACACACACAGAACCAAAAGTGCAAATAAAGCTGGGTCAAGGTCAGGTTGGACGGGGCTCTGAGCAACCTGATCTAGTTGAAGATGTCCCTGCCTGCGTCAGGGGGGTTGGACTAGATGACCTTTAGAGGTCCCTTCAAACCCAAAGTATTCTATGGTTCTAACTTACTTCACACCGGTATCAATTTGTATCGGCATTTTGAACAAGGAAGGGCCTTGCTGCCCTTACCCTGGTGCCCACCCGGCCTGCCTGGTCCCTGCATGTGTTGCTCCCAGCCCCAGCTGTTGGGATTTGCTGTGGCAGGGCCAAAGGGTCAAGGCCAGGCACGAGTGCGGCCCGTGGTGGATGCAGGTGCCCTGTGGAGTTGACTGCTGTAATGTATTAGTGCTCCCAGAATAGCTTTCCATCAAATGGATTGAATTTTTGTAGTCTTTTGTGAGTTCTTCTCCCCTGAGTATAAGACATTATTTCCCGCCTCCTTCCCTCTCTGCCTGAAGTTGAATGTACTCTTTTTCTTACCTGCCAACATTGGTATTCCAATTAATATATTTGTTAGAAACAGTGGCGTTAAATGGAGCATGATTTTTGTACAGTCTTACCTTCTCTTTAGATTCCATTTTGTTGTATACCTTCTGTTTTCTTTCAAGGAATATCATACAAATACAGATTAAAGTGGTGTCCCTTTAAAAAGATAGAGCA
Source organism: Aptenodytes patagonicus (assembly GCF_965638725.1). Classification (NCBI taxonomy): domain Eukaryota; kingdom Metazoa; phylum Chordata; class Aves; order Sphenisciformes; family Spheniscidae; genus Aptenodytes; species Aptenodytes patagonicus. The sequence goes on along the minus strand of NC_134949.1, from coordinate 94,141,784 downwards.
AAATTGGCATTAATGATTGCACCTGTAGGGAAGAGAGGTGAGAGCAAACCAGGAGGCAGAACCGATAAAAGGCAGCTATGAGCACTTGCCTGTCCTGGAAAGGGAGGTGTTAAGCTTCCTAAGCTAAGAGTGGCGATGAGAGGTAGAGGTGAAAATGGAGTCTCCACGGTGTGAGCAGAGGATCACAAAGGTCTCTCTAGCCGAGATTCTGAGGTGTTTTGAACATGCTATAAGTGAGGAGCAAGCCTGGGCTGTCTGCTTTCAGTGTTGCTGTAAAATGGAGCAGCTGGCTCAGGGGCTGTCCCCACCACTCCATTCTGTATTCATAAAAGGTCCTGGAAGCATCTTTATCCATGCTGATGGTACTGCTTCCTTCAAGGTGTACCACAAGTCTGGTAAGCATAGGTAGCTGTGGATGCTAAGGGCTGTTCCTATAACAGGCTGAAATGTGGGGACAAAGTGGGGAAATTTTTTTTCCCCTCCTTCCGCCCCCCCCCCCCCCCTCCCCCCCCCCGGTATGTTGTCATGAAGCTATTCTACTGCCTATACTTCATTGCAAAGGACTGTAGATGAGTAGTAATACAGATGTACGGCCTACTAATTTTTCTAATAGTGCTCTAGTGAGTCATTTGGTTCTGGGGAATAGCTGGGATGAAAGTTTGTTACCACTTATGTTATTAGAAATAAATAGTCTGAGGCTTTATTGTATGTCCTGCCCTGTTCATCTTCCAATGTATGGTTCCTTTGTTATAGTAACTCTCATGACAGATCTATGATTGATAGTTTCCTTTTTTTGTCACTATGTGTAGCCAGCAAGCGGCAACAAGCTTGTCTTATGCACCGCTTGGTTGCACTGCTGCAGAGGTCAATGCTAGGCTAACTCTTCAGGGACAAAAGCAGGTAATAAAGACTGAAGACAAAGATCTAGTGCCTTCCTTGTGGCTAGATATTGATTAGCAAACAAAAAAAGTACCCAGCAGCAGTTAGTTTGGAGCTAATGCTCACAATAAGAAGAGTATCCTGTGTTGCTTTCCAGGAGTCCTCAAATATAGGCCTACTTTTCCCAGCTGGGACTGACCTTAGTCAGAGGGGTTTGTTTCCTTATTACCAAGAATTCTTCTTGTTTCTCTCTCTTGTCAGGGATTCTAAAAGCTGTTTATGAATGCCTATGCAGTTATCTTTCTCCCCCTCCCCTCTTTTTTCCCTTTCAGATGTTGGCAGCATTCAGCAGTCAGAGGACAAGGTAAGCCTGTGTCTTCACCTTCGTTATGTGTGCAGATATAATCCTGCTGTAGTAGAAGGCCAGCTCAGGAGGTGCAGATGTCTTTGGAAACTATCAAGGTGCTTACCTGTGAGAGTGGCTCTGTCCCCTGCCACCTGGAAAATGAAACAAAATGCTAGGACTGAACTCAAGTAAGACAACGAGACTGGGAAACAATGTGCACAGATGCTGCCTACTGTGGAATAGCCCACAGTCTTTTTGTCTTAATAACAGATAACTTTGAGGTGCTAGATAAGGCCATGTAAAAATCTTAAAACAGCTTATTTAGGGAGTATGTCAGGCTACCCGATGAGCATCTAGCTGCCTTTTGGGCCCTTCTCATCCTGAGAGATGTGCTCAGCCCTGAGGGGCAGTGGAGGGTACACACATGGCTGGGAAGCAAGAGCTGTGAGGTTCTCCACAGCACTTTGTGCTGCACTGCTTCCTTGGTCTCTGTCTGCAGCTGTTGGAGTACTTGGGAGTGGTGATCTATGAAGCCCTGGACTGGGGAATTGACAGCCAAGTGGAGCGAGAACTGAGTGATCCTTTGGAGAAACTGCTGTGCCTCATGTTGAAACTGGATGATGAGGCAATGAAACCAGCAGTCACCCTGCAGGATGTTATCAAGGTTTCCTTCTTCCCACTTAGTAAATATAGCACCTTTAGGGGAGTTGATGGAACAATGCTGTTAACCAAGGGGCAAGACCATTTCTGGGAAAAAGCCGGGTAGCTTGTTGGAGGACATAGAGGGAATACGTGGCTTTCCCATCAGAGGGAAAAGGCAAAACCATCTTAGGTGCATGCAAGTGCCTACAGAAAAGAATTAAGAAGGAAGACTGAGCATGGCTCTCACACAGCTGTGTCTACAAAGTCCTTCTGTACATAGTCTCCAAATTCGATACCTAGAAGACTATGGATATTGAAAAAAGTGACTTGTCCATAGTATTCAGTTTCTGCAAGAGCTGGGGTTTGAATACCTCAACTCAAACACATATTTTCCTCTCAACCATAATTTAAAGGTATGAGAAACTTCCCATCCCTCAGACTGATCAGGGCAGGGGAAAAGAACAGGGCAAGTGACTCCACCTGCTGTGGTTTTTTGTGCTTTGTCTGCACTGGAGGCTTCCCCTTCCAGGCACTTATTTCAAAGCACACCTTATGGAGAACAAGATATATATATTACACAGCTACTTACATTATTGTACATATAAGATTGGACATCTTGCTTCTTTGTTCCTCTGCATCTGCAATAAAAAAAAAATAAAAGATACAAAGGGGCTGTGAGGAAGATGTTTTTTAACCATGGATTAAGAAAACGGAATCTTGCTTATTCCATCTTACAATGTTTTTTCATTTCAAGATCTCTTTTAAATAGCTGCACTTCTTTCAGGCCTGTGAGGCGCACTTGTCCAGGCCTTCTGAGGCTATGAGCCATTATGAAATGACCTGTAGGAGTCTGTTTACTGAATATATGGAACTTCAGAAGCTTGTGACCATCATCCAGACCTCCAAAGAGGTACACTTGGGATCACCCCTTAGCTGCTATTCCTTCTATCTTCACACACTCACCTAGTTCTAACGTAACCTTCCCATTGCACTAGAAATGGAGCTGAAGGTCTATTTTCACAATCTGAAAGGCTGCTGCACCATATTAGTAATTTATTGTGGATTTTGAAAGTTTGGGTGTTTGGGGCTTCTAGGCTTTTCAGATTAACATTAGTAATTTATGCTGGATAGATAGGAAATCACTGAACAGTGCAAGGTAATGACCTCATGTGCTTGCTTCTCAGAGTCTGAGAAAAATGGATGTGGAAGATTTGGTGGAAAATCCCCTTCAGAAGAAGGAAAAACTCTGGGTAAGGGATTTAATTCCTTCATTATAGGGGGTTGGGTTTTTTGTCTACCTTGGCTCTCTGAGGCTTTGCATTGACTCTTCTATGAAGAGTAGAGCTTAAACACAAATGAAACTTGTTGTTTCATTGTGTTGTTCAAGAGCTTAAGTAGTTAAAGACTTGTCTGCAAAACAAGCTGAGGAGTGAACTTGAAGTTAAACTACTTCGTGTGTTAACCTCATGTGGACATGTATTCTACATAAAGATTGTTTTTGTGGTTCAACTTAAACCACTTCTAAAAATGAAGTTGGAGGCAGACTTTGGAGTAAGTGTCCACAAGTAGTTACTCAGGCTGTTTCTTCCTGCAAATGAGCCCCAAACTCCAGCTCTTGGCAGGAACTGATGCTTGCCAAAAGCAATCTGTTCCTTTCTTGTAGCTGGACTGAAAACTCCCAGAAAACCGTTCTGTTGGTAGTAGTACTGGGGTGGACTAGTTCACTCTCATTATGTGGAGTCTGTGCTGGTTCAGGGCTGGAGGGGACTGAAGGCCAGTAGCTCTGTCCATCTTTGTGGTTTAGCGGCTCCAGCAGCTCAAACAAAGGGGTGAAGGAGGGTGAAGTTGGAGATGTAGCTCTTACCTTCTGCTCAATGCCTTTCTTGTCTTTCCATTCTGTCCTTCCACGGATCTTGAACTGTGTGTTTGGGGCAAAGAAAGCAACTTGTTCTGTTCTTTTTTGAGGCCCTACACAGTCAGGGCTCAATCAGAAACAAATAGCTCTTCTGGCTGGAGCTCTGCCCAGCATAAACAAATGCACTGTAGTCTGGAGTCTGTGGAGACAAACGGCAAGCCCCGAGAGACTTGTGGACTCGCTCCCTTTGTCTAAATAGCACTTGCTTTGAAGCGTGCTCAAACTATTCGTATGAAAATGTTTGTGAAATGTGTGTTTGGGCATATTCTCAATTTTGTGATCTATTAAAATAAACTGGCAAGCTATCTCAAACCACAAACTCATCAACTGCTATAGCTCTTTTCTGCAGGGAATACATGAATAAATACATGGGCTTTGCCGTGTGGCCTGAAGGCCAGTGTATTTGGCCTCTGCTCCTTCAGGAGACGTGAATTCCAAAAGCAGGATGTCTGTTGCAAATCCTCGGCCTCTAGTTTCCAAGTCCCTAAGCACCAGTTGATTGCATCGCTCTGACAAACTCTCGAGTTTAAAATAACCAGGATGCCAACTTCACTGGGATCCCACAGGTTAGAGCTGATGCCTTGAGTGCTGCCAAGCAGCTAATGCTCTTTATGGACCACACTTTTTTCATGTTAGGCCTTCTGAAACATAGACCGCAGCCTGATAGCATGCAGGGTTGTACGGTTTCAGCAGAGCTTATCCGTATGTGTCACAAGACAATCTTTACCTTGAAATCTAAGCAGTGAGACCTCTTAGGAACACAGATGTCTTTACCACTCATCTGTTGAACTGAATGCAATGGGTTCGGAGTGTTGTAGGATTTTGTGTCGTATCGCAAAGGTGTGGGAAGTTTATGTGGCATTTGACAATACATGGGATGGCCCAAGTAGAATAATTGCAGTGATCCAGTCAGTAGGGAAAGAAAAGTATGAGGGATAATGATGTCACCTACATCTGAAAAATGTTTTGGGTGTACAAGTTGCTCTGAAATGGCCAGCTGAAGGCAATTCTTGTCCTGAAACTAATGTGGCAGTATTGCAGTACAGAAGTCTCTCTTCAGGTCATATCTTTCAGTCAAGTTCTGTCACCATGTGAAATACAACTCTAGAAAGTGCAAATGGCTCAGGATAAGCTATTTCAAAGGTCTCTAATACAGGTCAGTTTGCCCAGAGGCTTTTGTGTGTTCTCCTACACAATAATAAATATAGCCTAGGAGATATGGCTAGTATATGGTCACTCTTTGACAGTTCTAGTTCTCTGAAGTTGATGTACGACTGTACCAAAGCCAGGCTAAAACAATCCAACAAAAAATCCGTCTGCTTGAAGGCAGCCGTCAGAGCTTGCATAAGACTTCTGATATTATACCAAGATATCTGAAGGGATAAGTTGAGAGAAGATGCTTCATACTGTAAGTGGAAAAGGGAGAGGAGTCTAAGTCAGAAACTTTGTTCTGAGGCAGCTTCCCTTTCACTGTTTATAATACAATCACTTGTTCTTATTCAATTTGCTGTTGGGATCCAGATAAGCTGTTGACTTAGCAGTTCCATTACAATGTTGTCTAAACATGCTATTGAGTTGATTTTTTTTCCCCCATCTTTAACTTTTGTTGGGTTATACTGAATGCCTGAGCGTCCTCAGGTATTAATACAGGAACAGGATGAGCAGATGTCAGTGTTGTCAGCTTGTGTCTCCAGGTTGAAGCTGCTAACATATGCTGCTGTGAAGGTTAAAGTATGAGATCCCCTTCCCCTTGTCTTCCTCTTCTGTCTGTGGGCCCTTCAACCCTTGGTTTCTGAAAGTTCAGAGTATTTTAATGGTAAGATTTGGGATTTCAGTCCCGGTGTTTCCTAGGATCCAAGAATATGGAAAAACTCTGGCACCTGGAGCACTTGCAGGAAGTAGGTATTCAAGAAAATGGGTCTAGCTGCCTGGCAGCAGAAGCTGTGTTTTGCTGAAGTGTGTTCATAAAGTTAATGACAAAATTTGGGAATGAGCCTGGCGAGCCAGCTCCCAGATCCCTTGTTGTAAATTAACTTCTGCAAAGAGAAGTAATTCTCTGCTCTGGTACTGTGCCCTGCTCTGGAATTGAGTTGAAGGGGGTGTTAAGGACACACTTCTGTGTTTCTGAATGACTTCAGTTGCTAAGTGTGCTCTATTACACGGAGGGAGGGGATGCTGCTCCATGTGTTCTAGCCAGCTGTTGACTTGGCCCTCACTGGTTTCTCCGAGGCATCCCTGTGGCCCAACGTCATCTGTGAACTGCAGAATGGTGTGAGGCTGCGCAAGGCCACTGAGCGACCACAGCGTCATGTGCCTCCAAAAGAATGTATCCGCTCTCCCTATGAATTACTTTTGGATGATATTCAGCACAAGAGGTATACCCTTCGGAAGGTGAGCAATTAGAGTCAACGGACAACTTTGAAACCACCTGCTGTACCTCATTTCTAAGCAGTGTTTGTTGATACCTTTTCTCCAAAAGCCTGTCTTTCTCAAAGGTACTTCCAAGTCCAGAAGTGTCTGGGTCTCCCTCTCAGCTGCAGCTCAACATTAGATCACCCTGTTTGTCCACCCAAGTGCTTAATTTCCAGTAACTTTTTAAGTCAGGGTAGCCACGCTTTCATGAAGCTGGATAGTAAACTTTTTCTCTCCAGGGGTCAGCCACTCCCTTCCCTGCAGCAATTATGCTGCCTTGCACACAACAGTTTCATGAAACAGACCCTTGTCTGCTTATGCTTTCCACCTTGGACACTTGTGTCCTCCCAGGCCCCCTGAGCTGAGCTGTGCCTGGCATCTCTTACTAGTTTCCTTGCCTTCCCAGATGTTGTGGAATGTGTGCAAGTGCAAAAGCACTCTTGAGTGAGTCCTTTGCTCAGCCTCAGGCAGAGGCCTCTAGGCAGAGTACACGAGCTACTGCAGGAGTCTAGTCAGGGTAAAAAAGGCTAAGACCCTTCCAGGGACAGCTGCTGGGCTGACTCAAGTGGTAGGGGCTTCCAACAATGTGGATCGTTGGTGAAGATGACCAGATGCAAAAATGTCTGGGGTGTCTCTAAAGGCTTGTGATGCATCAAAAGCAGCGTGGCCAGCAGGTCAAGGGAGGTGATTCTGCCCCTCTACTCTGCTCTGGGGAGACCCCACCTGGAGTACTGCATCCAGCTCTGGAGTCCTCGGCATAAGAAAGACACGGACCTGTTGGAGCGGATCCAGAAGGCGGCCACAAAAATGATCAGGGGGATGGAACACCTCTCCTATGAAGAAAGGCTGAGAGAGTTGGGGGTGTTCAGCCTAGAGAAGAGAAGGCTTCGGGGAGACCTTATTGCAGCCTATCTGTACTTGAAGGGGGCTTATAAAAAAGATGGCGTCAAACTTTTTAGCAGGGCCTGTTGCGACAGGCCAAGGGGGAATGGCTTTAAACTAAAGGGGGGTAGATTTAGACTAGATATAAGGAAGAAATTTTTTACGCTGAGGGTGGTGAAACACTGGCACAGGTTGCCCAGAGAGGTGGTGGATGCCCCATTCCTGGAAACATTCCAGGTCAGGTTGGACGGGGCTCTGAGCAAGCTGATCTAGTTGAAGATGTCCCTGCCCACGGCAGGGGGGTTGGACTAGATGACCTTTAGATGTCCCTTCCAACCCAAACTATTCTATGATTCTATGTTTGCTTGCTGCAGCTTAAGCTGGGAATGATGAGCAAATCTAAAATACTGGCATAAGGCTTTGTGGCATTGGCCTGCTTTGTAGACAGACATCTTGGCAGAAGAGGAGACACAACTCTACTTGCAATAGAGTGATATTTTAAAAAGTGAAAACCTTGCATACCACACTAGACATCAGCTTTTTTGATCCTTGTTGGTGCTGCTGGAGTGCAGGGGGTTTAAAAGCCTCAGCTAAACCATGCACCTCTAGAAAACCCCACCTCTTGCTTGTCTTGGCTGTGGCTCCAGCCTTCAGATAAGGCTATGACATTTCTCTGGAGATGATATCTTGATTGATATATAAATGAATAGTAGTGGAAAGGAGACAATACATCATAGCTACTTGTGTTCCTTGCAATGTACTGTGTATCAATGCACTGTGCAGTACAGAACTGTAACTCAAGGTGGCAGGATGAACTGGGTCTTGATTTTATTTTTTTCTTTAATTTTTTTCTGTGGTCGAGGAGAAGCACAAACATGTTTGAAGATTAGTAGTCAGAAATGCTAGAAGAAAGCATAGCGTGCTACTGCTCAGGTCTTTGTGAAGGCTCTTAAACGAGGATTTCCCCATCTGCAAAGCTATTTTAAAGCTTCTCTAGCAAACAGTGGTCTAATTTGCAAATGAATGAAAGCATAGCTAGTGTGGGAAGCTGTAGTGTTGTTCTACCTGCACTCCCATGTGTTCTGAAGTTGTACACACAGGAAAAGTAAATGGCATAGCCTCAAAGTAAGAATAAGTGAACAAGGCAGCTAAAGACATGCATGTGCAACTTGACTTTTTTTTGTCAGTTCTCCCCTATGCAGCAAGCACAGGGCTTGATGAGGGAGACAGTCTGCCTCACATGAATACCTGCCCTGCAATTCTATCTTGCTATTGTTCCTAGTTTATGTAGGGCTGTAAGCCAGACTCTGGGACTCTAGCTTATGCATACAGCTGCCTGCTGCTACAGTTCTTGTTACAGTCTTGTTAATCCATTCAATTACTCTCCTCCCTGGAGCTGAGTTCTCACTGATGAATGTGATGTGACCATGGTGCTTGTCAGGATCGCTCCTGACATTAAAATCTGAGTACAATGTTTTCCAGTGGCTTCTCAGAGCAGTTCATGAGCTGCTGGGGCTAGAAGGCTGTATGCTTCTTGTGCAAGCCTCAAAGGGCTGTACAGCACTTCTGATTGCCTCTAGTTTGCCACAGGCAAATCTGTCTCTATCAAAAACCCGCATAAGTAAACCTCATCATTCTACACTTCCAAACTCAGTTTTGTTATGCCTTCCCCACCTCCCCCATTCCCAAATCCTGACCTGAGTCATTCACTGTGCCACTGAATGGGAGGGTGTACCAGGAGTAGAGAAAGAACTATTGCTTAAGCATCATTTCTGCTCTTTCAGGTGATCATCGAGCAAAAACACAGGACCCCCAAAGTTGATGTAGCTGCTCCCAAGCCTCATCTAAAGCCTGTAGGTGACTTGGTGCTGCATCTAATGATAGCAAAACAAGATGATTCTGGAGTTGACAGTTTCTAGGAATATAGACCTAATGTCTTAGCTACTGGTTTGGATTTGGGAGGGGGATATATTAACCACACTTAACTTTTGGGCGGACTCTCCTGCCAAAACATGGGGTTAGGAAAATGGGAGGTGACATCTTCATAGGAGAAAGATGATCAATCTCCCTACTTCCTCCACTGCTTCTTCCATTTGGAACATTTTGTGGTCCTGAAAGTACTCCTGGAGTTCTCAGTTTCAAATCTGAGAGCTGCTAAAGTATTCTACTGTGCATTATCTAAAGGTTCTCTCATGTGTGTCTCGTGTGCAGGGCCCAGTGCCCTCTTGAGTGAGGGGCACTTGTAAAAGCATGCCATTGCTGAAGGAGTAGTTCTGTCACCACTGGTCTCCTTGCTATATCCACTGGCTCTTTCTGGTGCTATCTTTGCCTGCAGATGATGGAGAGGAAGCTGAAAGAGTGTGTGCCATGGGAGTCCAGCTGGCATGAACAGCTCATGGCAGAAATAAAACAACCACAGAAGCTTCGGTCATCAGCAGCAAGGAAAAATGGGAGCAGGCCGAAAGGTACCTGCTACAAAGTGACCTATGAAGCATGCAAATGAAGTCAGCGTTGACTAAAAATAATGGATGGTCTTTGAAATGAAAGCCCACTAATCTTTTCCATAGCATGTACAATGCAAGGGAGGTGGGAATGCAAATTTTGTGTGATAGAGGTGGTATGGCATATGAATAGTTCTTTCTAGAAAATCTGTTTGTGGCTTATTAAGACTCAAAAGATGTTTCAACTTACCCTTTTTTTTATGGATGTTCAAATCTGTCTGTCCACTAAGTGAGAGAACAGGATTTTAACCATTGCCTAAAACTAAAAGATTATGTAACTACCAGGACAAAGTCTAGCCAAATATCAAATTCTGATGTGTGGGTATCAAATTTGTCATTTTCTTGTCACAGCACAGTATCTTACCTTATCTGTGTGTATGGGGTTTTTTGTTCCCTCTCTCCCCTGCAGAAATGCCTGTGACACCAAATATTGCCTTGAAATCTCCAAGTGATAGTTTCTTAACTCTCCAAGATGCCAGTACTGAGTTTAAAATTGTCAACACTACAACACAGCAGCTGGGAGCAGGAGTTCAGGTAAGGCTTTAAATGAAAAGGCTCTGGAGAGGCACAAGTACTTCAGGCATTAGATCTGCACACACACATAGCCTGGAATGTCAGGTTCAAATCCTAGTGTGGGCAGTCTTGCCTCTCAAAAGTGAACGAATGTGGTACTATTAGGTTCACTGAAGTCCTTTCCTCTACAGAAGCTCATACCATATTTAAATGCTTCTTTTTGTGGCATGACTGCAGCCTATAGAACCAAGGTCTGCTCTGGTCTCTTTAAACTAGATCCTGCAGAAGTTTTAATATGCATAGGAGTTTGGCCCATATGGGCCAGAACTATTCCCACTCTTACCTCACAGTGAGGCATTTGATGCTAGATGTATTGATGTATTTGCATTTCACGTGGTATATGAGCTTGTGTAAGGAAAACGTAATGATTTATTTTCAGGAAGCAATTTCACTGGTGAATTCCCACTCTTCTGCCTGTGGAGCAATTTTGGGAGCACCATTCCTCAATAAATCATGATACATAGTCTTTGGGTTCTTTAACTCCTGGCTTGATCATGAAAAGCTTGACTGATTGGTTCTGGGATTCAGTCTGAGCATATTCAGAAACTCTGTGGAACAGAACTTAAGCCCTAACACATCATGTCTAGCACAGATGCGCTGGCATACAAACAGGAATCTCTTTTCTGTAAACATTTTTGTCTGAAATGCAGTTGCTTAACTGAGGAAAACGGATATGAATTAATAAAAGCAGAAAATCTTAGCTTTATTTGCACAAGTCTGTGCTGCTTGTAGGAATGTTCAGCATTTGAGAACCCTGTGGTTGATGTATTACTGCTAAACTAGAAGGACCTTCATATGGAGACTAATATAATCAAATTTGTTTTCTGCTTTTCTAGAGATGCTAGAAACAGTGCTGTTGAGATACAGCATTGGGTTTGAGTTGGGTTAGTGGGGCAGTCTCTTGAACTGTTCTCCAGTGTTGCTACATATGAGCTGGAGCCAAGAAAATGGTTCCAATGTACTCTGAGAGTTGTATAGGGAGGATTTTGTGAAGTTGGTTCCTGAATAGATGAAACTTTGGGACTAGTATCTGCATTGAACTTGGGTGAGAGAGAGAACAGATGAATTTGAAATTTCACTAGCTTGGCTGGAGCTTCCTGGTTGCGGGGGGGGAATTAACTTTATTACCTCTTGGAATATGAAGTTGCTAAACGTACCACATTGATTTCTCTCTCCGCTCCACTTTTGGCTGAGCCTTGAACGTTCTGGTCAGTCCTGGGTATCTTGGGTCTTGCTTAGCAGCAGCACTTCTGAGGAAGTGGGCTTGGTGTCTCTTGTATGCAGCTTAAGAACATCGTGTCCTCTGGTCTACAGCAAACCGCGCCCAAACTGCCTTCCAGCACCTGGCTTGCCTCAACCAGGTCATCAGTAGTATCCTGCAACAGCACAGGTCAGTGTACTTCTAGCTGCACATCTAAACCAGGTGACAAAGTACAGTCAGTGGCCTGCTGGGTTCCCAAAGCCTTGGGTTGGGCTCACTGTACACTTTCTGATCACCTGAAGACACTTTACAGGAGAAGCTCCAACACTAATGAGTCTGGGGAGGTGCCCTTAGAAAATCATTCCTTTATAGGTGACTGAAGTTTGTCTAGCTCCTGCAGCTTCAAAACAATGATAGCATGTCCCCAAAGGCCTAACTGGAATTCACAGTAAAAGCTAAACGTGTGTTTTGAATGTTCAAGTAGAAAGTGCTCCACTCAATTTTATTAAACTAAATGGTGCTAATGAAGCCTCATCACTGCCTACTGACAAGCATAACTACTGTAACCTCTGCTATTTGTGATCTGATCTGATGGGGGTTAAGGAGGAGAGCTGTAAGCCTTGCTACCTTCAGAAGGCAGTGTAGTGCTCTTGAGCATTCAGCTTTTGGTGTGAGTACTTAGAAGCTGCCAGTTGGTTTTCTGCACCCTAGAACTCTCTCTTCCTATCCAGGTCTTGCTGCAAATTGCACGTATCCTCCCATGAGTGCACCCACACTAGGAGACATTAAACCTAATGGCTTCCTGAATGCTGGTCAACAGGAGCTGCCTCCTTACAGACGAAGGTCCAAATCTTTAGAAGGAGGCTTTCAAAGCAAGGAACTTGTAAGTCCGGCATGTCAGCTAGCAAGCCTGGTCTGATACATCTGGTAATGACCAGAGCTTGCACCCTGATCCTTGTGCAAGCAGTAAGCATGTTCTGTGGTTTTTATTTTAGGCCATACTGTATGCTGATCTTAAGTTGGGATATTATTCTCTCCTTGGAGACAGCTTAAAAGAAGACTGGATGCTGTAGTGTCCTTGTGGAGGCTTTCCAGTTTGAATGATATGAAATAAAGTTGTTCCTCATACAAGAAGAGAAAAATAACACTGCATTACTTGAAAGTGTCCGTCAAGGCTTCCTCAAGCAGACTGTAGCTGGCAGTGGGACTGTCCTGCTTTCTCCATCTCCCCTCATTCTTTCTATCATAGAATAGTTTGGGTTGGAAAGGACCTTTAAAGGTCATCTAGTCCAACCCCTCTGCCATGGGCAGGGACACCTTCAACCAGATCAGCTTGCTCAGAGCCCCGTCCAACCTGACCTTGAATCTTTCCAGGGATGGGGCATCCACCACCTCTCTGGGCAACCTGGGCCAGTGTTTCACCACCCTCAGCGTAAAAAATTTCTTCCTTATATCTAGTCTGAATCTACCCCCCTTTAGTTTAAAGCCATTTCCCCTTGCCCTGTTGCAACAGGCCCTCCTAAAAAGTTTGACGCCATCTTTTTTATAAGCCCCCTTTAAGTATTGATAGGCTGCAATAAGGTCTCCCCAAAGCCTTCTCCTCTCCAGGCTGAACACCCCCAACTCTCTCAGCCTTTCTTCATAGGAGAGCTGTTCCATCCCCCTGATTGTTTTTGTGGCCCTCCTCTGGACCCACTCCAACAGGTCCGTGTCTTTCTTATGCTGAGGGCTCCAGAGCTGGATGCAGTACTCCAGGTGGGGTCTCCCCAGAGTAGAGGGGCAGAATCACCTCCCTCGACCTGCTGGCCACACTTACCTAGATATGTTCACAAACATCCTTTAAGCTGTAGTAAAGGGAGCAAGTGGTTAACAAAATGTAGATAGCACAGCATCAGTGACTTTTAAATGTATGCAGTACTGAAGTCATCAGGCTCTGAATGACTGTTGTGGGAGCAATGCTGGGTTTTGTGTGCTTCTGTGCAACCTTCTGAATCATGGCCTCACCCTGTTCTGCCCTGAGAAGGTGTGCTGTGCCCTTGCCCCCTTCTTTCTTCTGCATCCCTCCCTGCCCCACCCCTGGCAAGTCTCTAAACTGACCATAACTCTGTGTGACCTCTTTGTTCAGTGGTGTGGTGGGGGACGCAGGTGGGTTGGGCTCCCCACCTGGGGATAAAAGCACTGTTGTCTCTCCTGGTAGACCACGAGACTATAGCTGCTGTTTGTGTGGGGCCAGTGGGTCTTGGGAAAGAGAAGGCAAAAGAGTGTTGTGCTGTGGAAAGGGATCCTGTACCTAGGGGGGGCCAGGGTGCCATCTGTACCAAAGGGTAGAATTCCCCAGAAACTGGCTCTGGAGATGGTATTAACCACTGTGGTGACTGAGGGACCTGCTTTCCTAATGAGGTGTCAAGAGGCTGCTTGAAAACTATAGTGACCACTAAAACACCTGTGGTAGTTTCTCTGCTAGTATTGTCAGAGTCAACTGATACTCCCCATCACTAGCAAAACTGAGTTTTGGGGACAAATGCTCCTGAGCCTTTTGGGACCCAGTTTTGAGGATGACCTCCCCAGATATCTGCTTCCTTCAGCTTTCTCTGATGTTTAACTTCTGTCTTTCAATAGGACTGTCCCTTTCCTACCAAGTGGCCGTCACCAACCATTGCTGAGCTGATTGGAACCAGATATGCAATGGTGGTGCTGGAAGGGCAAGGCTTCTTCCAAGGAGGTAGTGACGGTGTCTTTCCAAGAGCAAAGGTATGTTTCCTCTCCTTTTTGTGCTGTCCTTGCCTTTTCAAAAGCTGGCTGGCTTCATTGCTCGCAGTGCTGAACTGCTGAGGTGCTCTCTGCCTCAACTTTACCCTGTTCTACAGCTGACCCGAGTTTGACCCTAGGTTGTAAAAATCTTTTAATACTTGTGCGGTGATAGCTTCTAATCAAGCTTAAGCTGTGTAAGTTGCCTAGAAAGTAACCCAGCTTTTGCTTGATACTTCTTGTCTGTTATTTCCATGCTAGCAGAGCTGACTGTGATTTCAGAGATGGCCAACAGTCATGGCAAAGTAATTAATTGGGATTTGGTACTGCTAAACAGTGAAACAAAGGCTCTTAACTCAGGCTCCCACACCTGACTTGTGCTGACTCAAACCACCTTGCTGAGTGGACGCAAAGGTCGGGGAGGTGAAGGGGACAGGGAATGACCTGCAGCACAGGACTGTTGGCTGTCCACTCTGCTTTACTGCTGGCTTATTCACCGAGTCTCCTTTAGAGGGGGTGTTGCAACCAGCCCCTCTAGAGCAGATGTCGTGAGTACAAGCCCTTTGCAACACAGATGTGAGGAAGTCCGTGCTACTTGGCTTAGGGGTCAGCTTCTTGCCCTCACTTATTTAGCAGTATAGACAGAGCCAAAGTGTTTTACTAGCAGAGCTATGCTACTTCCACAATGTGTCGTCTGCTCCTGAGACTGAATCCTTGTTTTCTTCTCACCTTACTTACCAACGCTGCTTTAACTTGCCTGCTCTCTGCCTGTTCTAAAATGGCTCTCTTACCCCCTTTGTGTTCTTGCTGCTGAAGTTTTTTTTAGCTTTCTCAAGATAATATCACTTCTGACTGCCAGCTGTGTATGAATGTGTTCTTTTTTTATAAAGTTCAAGCGACTCATCAGCTTCCTTATGACTCATTTTTTGCTTCAGGATTGGATTCAAATTTGCCCTGACTTAATCTCTTTGGGATTGCTGCAGTCTACCTCAAAGAATGTCTCTCTTCTTCTCTCTTAACTAGCTACTGTTACACTCTTGCACAATACAGCTATTGTTTGCTCAAGAGCCTTTTTTTAAACTCCTGTTGTCTGGCAGCTGCCCCAAACCTCTGCATCATAAAAACACTGGCCTACAAGTAAGACCTTTTTTTTTTGCCTTTTTAGCTTTTAATTCCTGTCTCTTTGCTATCCTTTATTGGACCTCTGTTATTGTATGTGGATCTAAAGCCTTTAGAAGGTTGGTTTATGTGCTTGCTCTTTGGCAGGCAGTGGATATTGTTGGTACAAAGATATTTCCCATTTGCATTCACAAGTAACTTTCCTTTCCACAGATCTGTTTCAGCTGCCATAAGCAGATGTTTCTTAAGTGGCCTTACAGCTGTTACCTCTGCAGCAGGTGAGCTGGTACAAAAGGACTGAATGAGGAGGGAGAAAAGAGTGAAAGAACAGTGCTGAAAATACTCAGTATTCAAACAGTTGTAGTTCTGGATAGGAACAGGTTGCTGAGCCCTTCAGTTCTGTCTTACTGCACAAGCCAGGCTGAAGTGTCTACAGCTGCAGAGGATGTGGAAAAACTTGCCTCTGAAGTGGTATCTCAATTTTAACTCTTAATACTAAGCTAGCAATAACCAAATTTACTGTGCAAGTATTAGATTCAATTTCTCTCAGAGATCACTCTCCACATTTTGCTCTAAAGGTTGGATTTAACTTCAGTCAAGGGCTTGAGCAGGTTCTGGGGGAGGCTCTTCACCAGAATCTTCTATTGAGGACTGAAAAAGTGAACTCAGACCCTGTGACTAGGAAAGGAGTTGGACCTACTTGTATCCTCTTATTTGTCAGAGGTTTTCTGTTCATGGGAGAGGAAAAGAGGAACTTCAGGCTTATTAAAGCTTACTTAAATCTATTTGAGGCAGTGGTGAAGCACTGAATTGATTACAAGCAACAAGTAAACAACCACTGGGAACTGAGTAACTGTCTGGAGGTAGTGCTGGGTGAAAAGTAATGGGCATTTGCAGATAAAGCCTTCAAGCTATGGATGCTGGCACATTTCAGATGATTTAAACTAGGATAAATAGGAGGGCTGGCAAACTGAATAGGGGAGTTCTAAGGTTGCTCACTTTGCCATCAAGTGATTGTGCCACAATCACAAATTAATTACTCGGGAAAGTCACCCTTAGCTGCAATATTGGTATCTGCTGAGCTTTACTCAAATGATAATGCTGGGAACTTTTTTCTCTTAGTGTTGTCTGCTGTGACTGCTGCTTCAAGGCAAGTCTAGTCTTTACAACAGCATATGGGTTTTCTACATTTTCTGTTTTCCCTGCACCTCACCTAGTCTTAGGAAGCTTTCCTTCATCCCACTGATACCTCAAATCTACCCTTTAGCTTGTTTCTAAGAAAATAAAAGAGGGAATATTACAAGGTGCAAAAGCAGCCAGGGTGCCACAGACATCTCTTGTCATACTCAGCTAAAACAACTCTGGTTCCTCTTTCTTTCATCCTGTGTAAAGTGGTTGGGATTACTCTGTGCTCTATTTATACAAGGGTCAGAAAGTTCACTGCATTAATGTCTATCTTCTAAGTGCACCAATAAATCAATTGCATGCCGTGCAAATTTTCCTGCTGAGAAGGAGGATGTGTTTCCCTGAGAACTCAGGTGACTTGTGTTGTGATTCTAGATGTCCATGCCGTTCAGAATGTGTGTACATCTCCCACTTCACTGCCTAAAACTTCTGAGACTCTCCAGAGAGGAGGACACAGCTACTCAAGAGCAGAAGAGCTCAGAGCTGCTGCATGAAATAGAGCACTGGGAGTGTTTTGGGTAAGCTGGGACAGGGATGTTCTGTTTTTACCTTGAAAGATATTACCAGTTACTTGTATATGCAAGTCTACAAACATGCAGACAGCAGTATGTAGTATTATGCTGGTCAGATGAATGTTAGTGCTGAATGACTGGTTCAGCCACTGGTCTAACTAGTCTACAGTTCTTTGGAAGTATTGTGGAATTTAGATGACCAAAAGGGAGGATGTGTAGGTGCTCGGAAATCCATTTTGCTTTTTAGCTATCAGGTTTCCGACATGGATTCAGAAGTGTCTATATTAGCCCAAACATAGAAGGTTCCTTGCGACGGCTTCATTTGTATGAGAATTTCCAGACCCCATCATATTCTATCCCCCACAGCTGGGGGTCTGTCACTACAACCCAGGAGTAGCCCCTTTATACCTAGAAATAGAATATGCTAATGGTCTCAGGTATAACTGACTGAAGAGTAATACCACAAATGGTTTCTCAGTCCTTCCACACACATACAGACACCCTTTCCTTTTTGTGCCCAGAAAGGGAACTATTTCAAAAAGAGCTTTTGACAGTTCTGGGTGGAAAAGACAGACCTTGTGGGTATAAGTGCAATATCTAGGACTGGAAACATACATTCTCTGTTCTCTTCTTTCCAAATAAGTTATATATTCTACTGGGGGAACAGGTATGTTTTCTCTCCAAAACCTTTCTTTAATGTAGCCAAAATAAAGTCACAGCAGTTTCTAGTTCAAAGGCTTGTACTTTGGTTGCCAAAAATCAGGGGTAATATTCACTACTGAAGTTAACTGTGTGGGGCAGTGGTTTGGTCTTTCTTATAATGCAGGTGCTGCAGAAGAGGTCTGAGTGACTGCATTACTGCCATACGTCAGGATGGCAAAAAAAGTCCTACAGCATAAGGATGCGGCCATAACCTTGGATCAACCACAGATATATTAGCCCTTTGGCTGACATACTGTCCATAGAGAGAAGGTGTCCGTAAATGAAGCTGTTCTGGTGTTCTTAGTAGCCTTCTAAGAGGAGCTGACTGCTCTGTTGAACTCATGCATTTAGCTAAATCACTTAGCAGTGTTGGATCATGCATGGGGGAAGGGTGGAAGAGCACCGTGCCCTCTAACAGAAACCTGCATCAGCTTTCCTACTTTTCTTTTTCCCTCTCCCACTCCAGTGTACCCGTTATTTTGGAACCCCATTGCCTAGCACAACCTCTGTGCTGTTACACAGGGACCATGGCAGACTGGCTGACTGCAGACATCTGTACGCGATGTGAGCAGTATCTGTTGAACATGGCTTCCAGTCAACAGCAGAGCATCCCTCTCAGGAGAATTTCCTGGCCTTGAACCAAACTGGAATGACTCTACCATACATTTCTCCTGTCACTTGTTCTGTACCTGAAGTAAATGAAACAGCTTTATGCACCTACTGACATAAAGACCTAAATAAAAGACCTCCCTGCTGGTTAGTCTAAGCAGGAAGCACAGTTAGTATTTATGTATTGTGAAGTATTATAAAGCTTTGTGGTTTTTAGAACTGTTTTAATTCTTTTTATGTGTCTTTGGGGAAAATAAATGTTGAAGCACTATCACGCCTCTAGCATTTCCTCCTTTGCACCTGCAGTTGTCATTGTTCTGTGGCACTGTGTGCATTCATTGCTGAGCAGACTTCGCCCTATGTAATGAGTACAGGGAAACTTTTAACCTGAAACCTCTATTCCTGGGAGGCTTGGAAAGCGGAGCTCTCAGTTATGTGATCACATCACCATGCATTTTGCAAACACTCCTTCCTGATAACTTACTAAAAAGCACTTAAAACTCACTGCTCTCATGCGCGTAACACTGTAGTGATGGCTGTCAGGCAGCCTGCTCAGTCTGCTTGCTTAGGAAGCTAGCTCTTGATTTGGTTTTTGTCTGTGTGCTATCCGTGCTTTGCTACCAGCGCTCTCTGGTGCATGTCACTGAAGTACCTAGTATATCTCAATGCCATCATCACCTGAGGGGCAGATGGTTGTGCTCGAGAGATTGTTGCTCTTGGCCTTAAGCCTTGCCCTAAGCTAAACTGGACTATTGCAACATAGGACATTCTAGAAAAATAAAGAACGTTGTACTAAATTCTTTGTGTGGTTAAAACCAAACATGGGATATTTGATAGTATGTCTGTTTCTCCCCAGGAATTGCCTGTATGGAAGGGGTGTAGGTGCTCTGATGGAGTTCTCCCTGGTGTGTTTTGCAGGGCCTGGATAGACAGGGTTGAAGGATACAATGGACTTGTAGTTGGAACGAGTCATGCTGAAGAAAATAATGGCTGGGAAGGGCCAGTTCTTCTAGATGGAGGAGGAGGGAAGAAAGACATGTTTAAGCTGAGCCCAAGGTCTGCATCCAAACTGCCAGAAGGGTCAATACCTCCAGCTGACTTGCGCTGGCCTAACTCTGCTTCCTCTAAACTGCCTGTCTGCAAGCTGATGCCTACTTGCAGGTTTGGGCAAGCTCTGCAAGTAAATGAATGTGGGGAAGCTGGAGCTTGTGCTTCCTTTTGGAGCAAGTTCAAGTGTTCCTCTTCCTTCAGTCAATTAGGAGGGGTGCAGCCTGCCTGCCCAGGTCCTCTCCTGCATGTGCTAATTGCTGGTGCTGCTGGGAGGCACATCCATATCAGGCAGGTGGGCTCCTTGCAGGCTGCAGGGAATGGCAGCCAAGCCACAGCTGCGCTTGCTGGCAGGATGGGTGCAGCGTGGGGCCGGGGGCATGAGGTGCTCTTGGACGCTTGCTGAGTGAGGTAGTTTACATAGAGCTAGAAATGAGCTGAGATCAGCCTGTTTTGATTAACGTGCAAGCCCAAAATGCTTCTCAGAGCCTGGGTGCAGTGGTATGGAGAGAAGGTATCTGTATGGCACTGAGGTAGACTTAGTTTACCTAGAGAGCGAAGGTGGTTCTAGGTTCTGTCTCTTGCACATCTGCTCTGATGCCACATGGGCTCTTTTTACTGGCTTCCCCTTTTCCTACCTTGTGACCATGAGTGGGGTGAGGAAATGTCGTCACTGCAGAACAAACAGGCAAAAAGGGCTGGGGGGGGGGGGGGGGGGGGCTGTGTGTGGATGCTAAGGGACAGCCTGACCTTCCCTGCCTATCCCTGATCTAGCGAGCTGTCAGGAAGACCCATGTTCCCATCACTCCTCTCTACTATACTGGTTGCATTGACCCCTGAGTGGGCTAGTAAAACCTCTGTTCCCTGTACAGGAGTGACATCTAGTCCTTCCTCAACTCTGGCATGCAGCCATTGCTCCTGACCATGGCAAATCATGACAGCTTGTAGGGGCAGGAAATGTACATGTTTAGACACAGCCAAAAGAGCCTGGTCACGTCTTTTCCCTGGCTAAGGAGAGCCTTTCAGAGGGAGTGGAGACTAGGCCTTACCTGGGAGCCACGGAGTGCAGGGTGGAGCAGGCACAGGCAGCCTGAAGCCAGGGTGCAGAGTGGGAGACTCCCATGTGGAACAGATGTGGGACCAAGCCTTAAAGGCACCAAGAGCAGCACTTTCCAGGGATGCGGGAGTGACTGTGCAAAACCTGTTCTGTTCAGAGCCCCTGAAAGGTGATGGTTTGGAGGAAAGCCTTCCCTCTGCAAGCACACGGCAGGATTTGATCTGTTTTCTAGTCTTTTGCTGGTTCCTCTCATCATATGGACCAGAGCCTTCCGGGCTCGGAGTTAAGTGATTCTAGTTATTAGCAGTGTGTTCAGGTGAAACTTGCCTTTGGACGTGGGGACCTTTTGGTATCCTCCCACCACTGCAGAAAGCGGTCTGTCTCCAGGCTCTGGCGTTGGGTCCCTTCACACAGCCCTAATACCTTAAAGCACAGCTGCAGTCTTTAGTCCTATCCCAGTAGTGAATCATGACTGAAAAATGGGAAAAGAAGTCTAATTATTACCACTGGTGATGGCAGGAGCCTGAACTGGGGCACTGGCAGCAGAGGAGGGAGACCTGTCTAGGCGAGCTTACTTTCATCTTGTTTCCTCCTCGGGTCAGCTCTGTGTCCACTGATCTTTGAAGCCAGAGAGGGGCAGGCGGAACTGAGCTGGACGCCTTTTATTTCAGCATGGGGCCTCCGAGGAGTGACCCGCCGGGCGCGGCGGCTCGTCCCAGCTAGGCGCCCGGGTACGGAGGCGATGAAGCTCCACGCCTCGCCCTCGCGCCTGTGAGCAGCACCTGCAGGCAGGGGCCCGGCTGCCCCGGGGAGGCAGCCTGAGGTGGAAGCCTCGCCCGCCCGCCCGGGCTAACGGCTCCCGCCGGTTCCAACGGCTCCCGCGGGCTCTGAGCCCGGCACCTCCGCGGCAGCCAGCCGCCGCCTCGCCCCGCCGCTTCGCCGCTCCGGCAGGGGGCAGCCACGGGCCGCGCTGCCCGCCGGGGCCGCCAGCCGCCGGCGCCGAGGCAGAGGCAGGGGCCGAGAACGGGGCGGGGGCGGGCGCCGCGGACCGGCGGGCCCCGGGGAGGCGGCAGGGTGGTTGCCGGGCGGGAGCAGGTGGAGGTGCGCGGTAACCCCCAGCCTGCCTGGCGGTGCCGAGTTAGGGGCTTGGTCATTGCCCAGGCCCCGTCCTTAGCCACTTCTAGGAAATAAAAGGTAATTTTTACCATTCTCGTTTATTTTTATTTTTATTTTTTTGTCTGTCCCGCGGCACTCCCCCGAGCCCCGGTGCTGGGAAGGTCCCAGTGGGCATTTCCCACTGGCAGACTGGGCCTGGGTGACCACGGTGGGGAGGTGAGGGGTGGCTGGGGTGAGGGGGAAAGTGAGGGTGCTTGGGCCAAAGACAGCTGGGACAGAGACACAGCAAAACAAAAAGGTTTTAGGTGGAGGTGAGAAGCAGGAGAGGCCTGACTGCAGCAACTTTGTGTGGCTGTCAAAGTTGTTTGGTGTTTGATGCTTGAAGCCAGCTGGGAAAACATGCCCCTGTAGAAAGTAGGTACAAACCTACTTGAACAACCTCACCCAGGGCGCCACTGCCAGCAACAACTTCTTCAAATGAAAGGTGGTTTTGAGTGGGGTTTCATCCTACATCCAATTCATTTTGGCTTAATTTTTTTTTTCTTTTGTTATAAAGAATAACCATAAGGACATCGTATTTTACGCATGAAGTAAAACCGTAGATGTGGCGTTGGGCAGGATTAGATTTAAAAACTGTGCGGGCAAATTGGGGAAATGGTCTGGAAGAAACAGGAGGCAGCTGAATAAGGATAAGTGGAAGGTCGTACACTGGAGCAGCAATATGAACTCCCCAAGTATAGAAGAGGGAGGGATGGGTTAAGTAGCAATTCTTCAGAAAAAGGATCAAAAGCTGAATGCGAGTCAGCCATGTCATGGTGTTGAGGTGATGGAAAATAAGTTGAGGGGAGATGTGGGGTAATTGGATCCAGCCCAGCGGAGAGCCGAGAGAACGAGCGGAAGTCAAGAAACCATTACCTACTGGGGAAGCCTGAAAGAACTGAAATTCTCTAACCCAAGGAGGAGAGAACTGAAGTCTTTAAACACATAAAAGGACATAATCTTTGCT